>NC_137702.1:26159165-26176665 GCF_964034855.1 Anser brachyrhynchus | reverse complement strand
TCCAGCTGTTCTATAGGAGAACTAAATCGCCATGAATATATCTGTACCTCCTGGATGTGCTTTAAACACTTCTAAGACTTGAGCCACACGGCTCTACCCGATGTAGGCTGCATGGTCCCATTGCTCTTCTGAGGCACCGGGTGCTTCTTAAATAAACCCCGTAAGTACCCGTGGGCCAGTACCCCAGGCCTGTAGGCAGAAGGGACACAGCAGAGGAGTTACAACTGCTGCACGCACACTGTTTGTGCCACACTAATTTATCTGTGGATTTTAGGGGATAAGCAAGCGCAGGGGCGGAGGAGCAGGTGCAGCACCCAGTTTTGCTGGTGCCGACGAGGAGCGCCATGCCATCTATGTTGGGGTGCAGACAACAAGGTTCACCAGCAGCCCTGAACGTGAACAAAGAAATCAAGGTTTACCTGAACAACCCTTTCAGCACACACACAAACACAGAGCCTCTGTCTCTGACTGTAACCTGGTGAAACCTGGCAAGGCCTGCAGAGGAACAAGTCACGTCGCCAACTGGGAAACTACGCCAGCTTTTCCGTATTTTATTTATTCATATATTTACTTCCTGCTCCAAAGCCTTAACATTCTAGAGACAGTTTGAAATAACACGCTCCTCCTGATAACTCTTAAATCTTTACCATTAGGAAATTTCCTATGATAATTGTATTCCGATAGATCTATATGCTTCATATACTGCTAACTTGTGCTTCTGCATACAGAGCTGTTTGTTTCACAAACCTTTCTTGAGAATGAGCACATGAAGTTTTCAACTAGGGTTTAATTGAAGTTCAGCATAAAAGCATTCACACTATCATAAAAGCATTCACCTGGTAAAACATACAGACAGAATAAATCTTCTCAGTAATTCCTTTAGACAATATTAACAGTCTTGAAATAGCTCCAAAGAGAAAGCAGTAAACCTTAGACATTATTTTTATAAAGCCCATTGCAAAATATTGAAGAAATTCTAACAAATAGCCTGTGTTCACAGTAACATTACAGCATCATTGCATTAACACTACTTATCAATCAAATAACGGCAGAGCAGCCGTGTGGAGTTTCTCAAAACTCAGCCCTAGCACTAAACAGTGCACGGCTACACAAAACAAACCAGCACCAATCTGCTCTCTCAGTTCAAAGCAGTTATCCCAAGCCCCTTTTGTACCATCAACCATTCCTAGCCCCAAACCACTGCCATCCTCCTGAGTGAGCAAGGGTCTCAACAACTTTTCCTGCCTATCCTTGGCATTCCTCCGTAAAGCACACATTTCGGTGCTTCTGCTACTTTGTCTATTAGCTGTAATTAATCCAAATCCAAAAGGGCTCCAAAAAAGCAATTTCAGGAATGTCAACAGCAAACAAGTAAGTGATCAAACTGAGGTACGAGCCAAAGAAAACCAGGCAGAAACTGCAAAGATTTCTGATAGTATTAGTGCAAAAGGTGAAAACAGCTGGCAGATGCACGGCGTGCCAAGCTCACTGGGCAACCTTCCAGCCAGCTGCAGGATGCCAATATTGACAACTGCTTGCAGGTCCGATAGCATCTCCCATGCAGCCTCCCTGCCAAAGGCAGGAAATCCTAACACAACTGCACTGAAAAATAAATATATATATATATATATATGTATATCAAACTGTTGTCACAAGACTGCACCTAAGTTCTCCAGTTGGATTCTGAGAGGTCTATATAGTTGTCACTGCTTCAGACAAATTCTGGAGGATCTCAAGGATTTTTTTCTGTTCATTTCTTACTGTTGACATCTTTATATCATTGCCAAGAATCCAGGAATTCTTTGCTGAAGCACTAATCTGAAGAGTATTATCAACCATACGAATTTTCATCTTTTTGATGCTATCAATACCTCTAATGAAAAATTTGCAGTGTTTTAACAAATCCCTTACACCTTAAAGAACACTGACCACATAATGCACCAACAGGTAAATCCTATGGGTCACAAACACTTTATTCAAAATTCCCGGGGAAAAGTCATAATATAAGACTCTTTATCCTCTTTTACAGGTATCAAAATTCCCGGGGAAAAGTCATAATATAAGACTCTTTATCCTCTTTTACAGGTATTTATCCAAGACCATGGAAATCTAAGCTGCCACATTCAGACAACGCGTAGTGATTCAGCTCAGGAACTATATAACGCACCCTTCTGAATGGTCAGAGGCACCAGCTGGAAGTAGTTGGTTATCTGATGTCTATGTTTTTTTCCCTTTTTGATTTGGTCGAATGTGAGTAAGAGGAGAAGTCATACAATTACCCCTGCCAGCGGCTCACTTTTATAATGAAATAAAGAGAACTGAAGAGGTAACAAATATGCTCTATATGTTCTACCATAAGAAACACAGAAGATCTATCAACTTGGGGGTTTGTTGTTGCTTTTGCAGACGAAAGGTAGAGATCTGTATTTTCTGTCCTTATATGGAAGTCCTTTTATTATTTTTTTACTTGTTTTTATCTTTGAAGACTGCGTGATAGATTCACATTTTAGAGTAATTTGGCATTTTGATCATGCAAAATGCCAGGGATGCAAAAAAATGCCAAGGATGCAAAATGAATCTTTTGTACTGTTTGTCAACATAAGCAAGAATTAGATTCTGCTGCTTGAAGACTGTTTTCACGGCAAGGCATGCCTTTCGCCTTGATAATAAACTCCAGAGGTCAAAATAAGTGGTGTGATACTTATCCTAGGAAGAGTGATAATTGTTGTCTGAATTTAAATTTAAAAGCATTTTTCACAATCTAATTTATGGGTAAAAAGGCACTAAGAATACTGCCCAAGAGTCATCGCTTGTTTAATACTGTTAAATTGCACTTGTTAAATACAAGTTCCATTTCAATATAACATGTAACATGTCTTTCTCCTCTTTAAACAACTCATACAATGACCTCCTTCTGCAAATCCACCACTATTAAATACCTTGGTTCATGGAAAACTGACAAGAGGAAGCAAGAGGTGAAACTACAGCAGCACCCAAAATGCCAACTATGACTAATATTTTTAAATAATGAAGGCCAAGCTGCGTGCAACAGCAATGACTGGTTACAGGAACACAAGCACATACGTCTTATACTTCAGTTATGGCTACTAATACTACTTCTTGCTTATACTTCAGTTATGGTTGCAGGTAGAAGAAGATTTTCGGTAAACAACAAACACTTTAAACGCCTGTCCTTTTAGTTGATCAAAACAGTAGGCCACCTGCAAATTAGGGATGCAGGATAAAGTACCAGGGTACACAAACGAGACAAGCTATCTTTCATTTGAAATTGCAATTGCAGAACCACTTCCTTAATTGACACTATTTACTCCATGCATCGACTCTACAAAACAAGAAAAGGAAGCTAAATCCTCAACAGTGAATTAGATTATGCAAAGACACAAAGTAGCCCAACCTGCAATTGCTCATTTGTATACCCCAACAGGGAGGTCAAGTCCCATAATCAGCACTTCCGATTTTTAAACAGAAGTCTAGAAATCCAGAGATGCCCACCTGAGATGCATATAAATCCAGCGTGTGGGATACAGAGCACTGCTGAATGTCATAGAGCATAATAAAGAGACTCATACCCATGACAGGGAAACCTGATTGAGACTGAAATGAACAAGTATGGCTGGGAAACAGCGTAGGTAAGACAAAGAGGGAGACTAAGACAGAAATCTGAGTTTAAAAAATACCCTGGAGTTCCTGGGCAATTAAACAAAGAACTGCAGGAAGATAATAACTGTAGTAGCAGGAAGGCACAAATATGCTCTACCCTTCCACTTCAGCAGCCAGAAACAAACCAGATGTAAGGTACTTACGTCCTGCTGTACACCAAAACCCTGCCTTCGCCTGGCTTTCCTCAGGCCCATTAACAAGGAGGTGAGACTATCACTGACCCTGCCAGTGAAATCAAAGCAGACAACCCACTCCTGACAGTGACGAGCTGTGGTTCCTGTTCATTTCACCAGAATATATTTTGAAATACCTTTTTTCCTCTTTCTTTAGAAGTGTTATCTGGGAACAATTTAAAATCTTTAAGACTTTTTTTTTTTTTCACTGCAACTAAGTCTTTATAAGCATGATCAAATTATCTAAGGAGACAAAGCTTAAATGCACTGCCTAATCACAGGAAACATGCTTTTTCAAACATTATTTTCATAGGTTGAAGTTCCTAAACCATATACTTTGGAACATATTTCACAGAAGTCAGGCAATGATGTTTTGTTTTAACAGACAGCAATTCTACAACAACACAAGAATACAATACTTTTCTGTAGAAAGCATCATTAATAGCCTCAACAGTATATGGTTTCCTCTAGCAACATGCTATATAATGTTATTTGTTAATTTGGCACCTTAACTGGAGACATTCGGTAATCAATGTCAAAGAAGAAACAACAGCTATACTTTACAACGACAACCACAAAAGTATATACTTAAGAATAATTGAATGCTGCTGTTCTACAGAAAATCTTAGCTTTTTTTTCTGCAGAACATAAATTTAACTATTCCACCCAACAGCTAACACAAAGGAACATGAATGTGCTCCGTTGAGAACACGCTGATCAGGCACACGGCTGCTTTAGTGCCTTTTCAAAGAGGACGGAATGTCCTATGTTTACTTCTGGATTACACTGTCAATAAAGGCAGGTATTTTTAGTTTCTATTATAACTATTATATTATTTTATTTAGGCTGGAGCCAAGGCCCTCCATAAACAATCATCCATTTAACACCCTATATATTACCTAGTTTTTGGTGTCAATCTTTAGCATTTAACAAGCATTTTAAATGACGAATTGTAGATTCCTAAATTAGTCACCCCGGTTAAAACTAAAAACCTGTGCTCTGGAAACAATGGCTTACATTTCCAAGGCCTTCTCGAGCACCCAGACCAGGAAGTAACTCCCAATTACCCAGCCACCGCCCCGCTGGTGACCACAAAAGTTTCTCTGGGGGAGCCCAGCTCTCATGGCGTGATGCTGGTTCTGCCCTGACTTCACAGCACCTCGCCGCTCCCCGACCTAAGGCACACACCTTTTGGGAGGAGACAAACCTTGGGCCGTTTTTTCCTCTGCTACCACAGCAGTAAGAGCTTGGCCCTTAAGCCTGATGCATACAGGTTAAGCAGCAGGCATCCTGCCGATTTATAAAACACTTAACCGCTTTCCCAGCCGTGCTTCTTCTCTTCCAAGATGTTTGGAGGCAACCAGCTTGCTGGCCAAGCCTGGCCCACACTTCTTCAGGTCAGCAGCACTCAACTTTCCTCAGCACCCACTTAACGCTGACAGCAAGCGTGCAGGCTGCAGTTGAGGTTACAAGTTTTCAGGATGAGAATCAGCAGCCTTCTGTCTTAAAACGTGCTGGGGGAAGATTCTGCATGAAGCAGGAGAACGTCAGCAGCTGTGAACCCAGGACTGCGACCTCATCACGCACATCATGTTAAGTCACAGTATTGCTTCAAAGAAATGGGCAGTCTGAAGTCATGTCCGGTACTGCAAACTAGATCTACTATACTTATCCAGTATTAAAATATATTTTTCCCTCACACTCTGACACTGAACAAGTCAAACATATGTTTTGATGTCATAACAGAAATGCTCTGCTTGTAAAGTGAAAGTCCCTTCAGTTTCATACATAGTATTTTTAGTGGATAACCAAATACTTAAAGAACAGCAACCTGCACGCAGTACCTCAGAAGCTGCTCTTAGAATGCCGACGTACCCAAAGCCTTCCTACACTTGTTGTACCTGAGTACCTCCAAAAGACACAATTAAGAAAATGCCCCCAGCAGTTTGCCTAAAACTGCTCTCTTACTTCAAACTGTGCTGTTGTTTTTTCTCCTCTTTTCTCCCCAAATGTAACTGGAAAGATGAAACTCAACTCATCTGTGCTAAAATACATTTCAAGAAGTGATTCATCCACCTCTATATCACTGGGATTCAAAGACTCATAATTATTATGGTATATTTAACATGAACGGCAAGAGATTCCAACTGTAAAACAAGTTTTCCAAAGACAGACACAGTGTCTTTTCAGTAAATTATTCCTGAGTGAAGTAGATAACTAAAATGATATCTGATTAGAAATCACAAATTACAACACCGTCTAGTCACAGAGTTACACACTCTGCTTTCAAACAGCATTAGAAAGTATCGAATACGCTGAAACACTTTAAATATTAAAAAAAAATAATAAAAAGAGTCAATCAGTGCAGTTGGGCTGTGGCTAGTCACGCTTAAGGTTTATGAGCAAAATATAACCAAAGCAGCATCTCCTGCTTCCTGCTCCCGAACTCCTGGACGGCAGCCAAACGTTGCAACACCCTGTACCAGGTCACTGACACTTGTCCAGATTCACACGCCATACAACACCCCCTTTCTGAAACAAAGCCCAGGGCTTCCCCAGGAACAAAAAGCAGTTTCAGTATTAATTTCAGTACCAGAAGAACCAGGTGCGGTAGCATTAAGAGGTGGTGCCTTGGCTTTACTCCCACCATGGGACCCTGAAGAACCAGAGGACAGCAAGATGCACACAGTCAACGGAGCTCCTCACACCAGGCTCCTCCACTCCCACCGGGCAGCGACTTCTAACACTGAACAGCCAGTTTCTCACATCACAGGACTCTGCAATCTCTCTTCAAAGACCAAAATATACCGAATGAGTACCTGGAAACCCATGTTACAGACAATACTTGAAATAAACCAAGTAGGCTTCTGGACAAAGTCACATCTAGGCAGCTTCACCAAACAGTTACGTTTTCCAGCCTATAGCACTGACCCCCACATATACCCACAGTTAACCCTAATTCTCCCCAGGATCTTCTTCACACGTTCACAGAATGGCTCAGGTTGGAAGGGACCTTAAAGGTCACCTGGTTCCAGCCCCAGTTCATTTTCTATACTGAAGAACGTGTAACAGTTTACAACAAACAATTCAACCACCATCTACCTGTCCTTTCCTTTGTCCCGGCCCCGCCCATGCTGCTCATTTCTCAAATATACTAAACTTTTTATTGGTCCGCTGTTATGATAAACATACAATCCATAGTGTACTCACTAAAACATTACTTATTTAATTTAAAGTCTATTGCAATGTGGCTGATTGTTTAAACTACTCATTCACTTGATGAATGAATATTTGATATACGCCAAATAATTAACACACTATTTTATTTTTTCTCACTCCCTAAACATTGAAGTTAGATATCTGCATCAATAAAGCAAAATGCATTTAAGTTCATACTTGCTCGATCTCTGCCAAGACAGTCAAGACCTTAATTGGCAAGGGATAAAGCAAACTCAAGACTGAAAGGCCAAGTTAATGATTAGCACAGTAAAATTTGTAAATTACCCCAATTAGTGTATATTATATACACACTGTGTGTGTATATAACGTATGCATATATGTAAAATAGTATATAAATATGCACACACATACACTTCTATATATATATTTATAAATCATATATATATATATGAACATGTTTGTATATGCAGAATGATTATTATTAGTTAACTGGTAAAAAATTAAATATTCGCTTCACATTTAAAAAAAACTTCTAAAATATGAAGCAAATACATATTTGTTTGTAAAGTTGTCTATAGAAGCACCCATATTGGAGGAAAAAAATGTATTTGCAACTTGTAAGTGGTAAAAATTATTGAATACCCACGTACACACAGAAGTAGGATTAGCCTTAATTTAGGTGCTTCCAAAAACGTTTAATTTTTTACCACACTACCAGATGAATACTCCCTGTAGGATGGCAGTTCTGTAGGGACAACCTTGAAGGTGGACAACACAAATCCTCAGCATTTGTGAGCAAAAAGTAGCTATTATCTATCTATATGGAAATAACTAATCCTGTTGTGATCGTGTTTTTAAAAACAAACTTATGTCCACGTTCCCTAATCCTGGGCTGTCTGTCTACTCAAAGCTCTAAAGAAAAGGTCGAAAAGGCACAGATAATTAAGCTGGGTTAAGTGTTGCTTTTAACAAGAGCAGAAGTAACCATAAACAAACAGAATTACTTACAAAAAGAAGTAAAGAAATACACTTACAGTTCATATATAATTTTATCATCCATCCAGATTTATCAGGCACGCTTTTTATTCCGACCCTGAAAACACAGGTGCCAGCCACTGTCATTTCCCAACTACTAAGAGTCCATTTACTGTCAATACTGTCTAAATAGAAAACGAAAGTCCACAATTCACAGATCTATTTCTCTTCCTCTTCATTCATTCGCACAATTTAAGGAGTATTGTTTTGTTTACATCTCCATTTCATTTGTGTCACTCAGGTAGATAGCTTATCTTTCAAGATGCTCCCAAAGGGTTGTACATGCACTGACTTGCTCTTTTTTCAGCGGTTTGTTAGCTATCTCAGGCAAACTGGAGAAGAAAAGACCTGAAACCATTTGGGCATCAGGATCCTTCTCCATTTTCATTTAGCTTCTATTCACCTGGAAATAAATTTGATAGCCATTTCTCCACACCGTGCAGCCAGTTACAAAGGATATACTTCACTCCCTGCAAAACTTTTCCCTATGACATGACCACGATTCACATATCGCATCTAAGCACTGTACTATCAATAGAGCAAGTCCTCAGCCCACATCACAATCTGTTGTGCCGCCACCTCTGTAAGGATGCAGCTCTCAAGATGGCACGAACCGAGTACGTGCTGCTGCTGCTTCCCTACCTTCAGCCACGTGTTGCAGACCCTGCTCCTTACCGCGGGGCTCCTGGGGCTGCCCAGCCCCAGCAAAGTAAGGTAAGCTGCTGAGTGCCTGCTGAGGAAAGGGAAGTAGGGAAGTTCAAACACGGGAGGTGCAGGAAGGCTATCACAGAAGAAACTGAACATCTCCCTTCTGGAAATGGTGCACTATTACATGAGCTTGCCACATACCGTTTTACTTCATCCTTAGGCAGGGATGATAAAAAGTATTTAAATTCAAAATAGCTATGACAGAAAGGCAAGAGGCAACATACAGTAGAGACTATTCCAGGCAAAGCCAAGTTTTGTCACCAAAACACCGTACAGGTAAGTAGGAAGAGGAAATAAAATAAATGACCAGATTAACAAGTCAAAACAACAACAACAACAAATAAAGTAGTTAAGATTTCAGAAGAAAGGAAGCCAAGATGTGATTTGAAAACCCTTACAACCCCAACACCACCCCACTCCAACAGGTGGGCAGGGTGAAGAGGAACCCTTTCCATAACAAAGGGATGGTTTTAAATGCATATGTGAAAATAAATTATCCATAAAGAGATGCTGAAGAGATTTAGTAAAAGTGCAACCAGCTGAGTTTCACATAGGAGTTTAAAAAGACGCGGGACAAATGAAGAGGCTGGAACCACTGTCAGACAAACCGTTACTGCTAGGCACAGGGGAAAACCATCCCGTCCAGGTGGCTGGCTGCACACGACTGCACCCCAACCACGGCTGGTAATGCCTACACCATTACAAGTGAAGAGGAACAGGTATTTAACAATAAATTCCATAAAATTCTTACAAGAAGTGTCTAAGTATCTTCGAAACCAATACAAGATAACACCTTGTGGTATCATATTCCAGGTATCATTTGCCCATTTGCTGGCTGGAGAAAGAACCCACTCTTATCTGTAGTATATAACTTAAAACCTGAGCTACCCCAGAGATGATGAAATGAATGAAGCATTACATAGAATCAGAGAAGAACTACGGAACACATTCAACTATTTTTTTCTCATCTCCTCACTAGCATTACCTTTGGATCCTGCAACTACGCATGACTGTGCTGAGTGCTGCAGGATCCTCGGGCCCAGAAGCAAGGCAGGCAGCAGCCAGCACGCTCACTTCAGAAGGAAGCCAACACTCGCGTTCACAGCTGTTTCCGTGCTTTACACTAAACCACCACTGGCTAAAACCTGCAAGATCCATTTCTGATTTTGGAGTATCCTCAATGACTAATTGTACATGTGCAGGGTGTGCAGGCTGCTCACTGCTCCCGCTCTCAAGTCCTAATTATCTCCATGAACTTCAGAAGCAGCCCACGCACCTAACTCACAGTTCTGAATCTCACTCAGGGCAAGTACTGGAAATTTACTGCTGCGAAGACAACTCCTTTTTTGGATCTGCTCTCAGATGAGGAAGAAAAGGGTACAGAAGAAGGGCCTCTGCAGGACAGAATGCTATGCATTTTCCCACTGCAAGTTTCTACTTATTTTAGAATGAACTTTAAATTCACCTGAGATATTTTTGCCTTCTAGTTTTCAAGGAAACAATAGCTTCACAAGCCTTGTATACTGACAGCAGAACATTAAAATGAACTGAAATACTGGTTCTTCATCACTTTGCAACACCTACCTCAGATTTCCCCAAAGACTTCAGCGAGTACCTAATCTATAAGCTGCACATGTACTCTTATGACACTGTAAAGCAATTAATCTGGTCCAACACAAACCTCGCTACTAAATGTAACTGTAATAACTTTGTTATAAATTGTCCCTAGCAGATTAAAGCAAAGAGGCTTGAATGCAAGCTCCCAAATGCCAGATGAAGTAGACAGTCTATTTAAATTGTCACCTATAATCAATAGCAAGAAATCACTAGTACCACAAGATTAAATTATGTACAGTAAGAATCTAACCTGTACGTTTATACCGTTTTCTTACAAATTCCTCTTTTCAGGATCTTGTTTAAAATTTCCTAACAAAGCCCCTTACATAAGCACGTGTGCTCTGCTGGCCCAATAGGGAATAACTGCACTTGAAATACACAGAGTATTTTCTAGCTGCAGAAATGATGACTGAATCCCAGTTACGTCCCACATTCCAGAGACAGACACACAGGATTATCTTCACCGGAGAAGCAACTCATTTTAACAGTATTACTTCTCTTCAGTTTTTTTTTGGTTGGTTGGTTGGTTTTTTAAACTACCCAGACAAAAAGAATCCCTTTAACACTTTATTAAAAAGGCGACAGGTAGCAATGTTGTACTGTATACTGCAGGGCTAAATTACTTCCCGCGTGGTCAGTGGGGTTCAAATCGTGACAAATACAGCAAACAAGTGCTCTACGGGCTGTTCTTATCACCGCTTTGGAATTTGGGCAGTTATTTTCATCTCTGTGGCACAGCACACGCAACGTAGCTAAACTGAAGAAATTTTCTGGAAATTAATCAGCCAGTAAACTACTACGGTTATTCACAGTATCAACCTGTATAAGATGATCTCCCCCTCCCACCTGCTCCCAAGCACTACCACTTGGGGATCGGGAAGGATTCCTGGATAAGCCCCAAACAATCAGAAGATTGCCTGGGAGGTACAGGAGAGGTTATTGCAGTTTGCCTTTTCCCTGGAGACCTTTCAAGGTAAAACGAACTCATCAGTTCAGCACAGATGTTTGGAAAAACGCCAGTCTTTAGAAGGCAACACGGCATCGATGGCGACACAAGCGAATGCAGCACTCATGTGAACGCAGGATATTGTACTAAGCTTATGAAATACACATTTTTCGCATGCATGGGCAAATTGCCTCACCAAACTATCTCAGTGGACAAATATACTGGGCTGCCTGTGTTCAACTTAACTCTTGCACACAAAAAAAGAAAAGTATGTGTGGGCTTCATTGCTCTGCCTTACAATTCAGATGATACCACAGCTCCTAGTAAGACCAGCAACTGACTTCTGGCACTTTGTTTCTGACAGGTCTTTTTATGAGAAACTGGCATGAAAGACATATCCGTTCAGAAGTTTTCAGATGAACAACTCTGAAATAGTACATGTTTTCCTCCTTTGAAAAAAAAATCTAAGGTGGGGATGAGGTTCAACTTGTCTAATTCTTCTAGACCCTGGAATAAGTCAATCAAAAAGATTTTCAGTTGAACAAAAGTCCTTGCCCCCCCAACTTTTTTTTTTTTTTTTTTACTTCAATGACTGATTGGTACGTTGAACAAAATACTTAGGAGAGAGGCAATATCTCTACTCTTTCATTGAAAGCCTCTAATTGTGCTTTGAAAATCATCTACCCCAACATCAGATCTCCCTAAATAAAACATCCTGAACATTTTGAAAGTAAAGAGCATGGAAGTCTCCTGTTTTCTCCCTGTATCAGTAATAATAATAATAATAAACACCGTAGGGCTTTAAACTCTTACTTTAAAGCAGCCTGGTGTTACTTGTAAGTTTCCCTCTTTCCACAGCTACACAATTTCCCTCTGCTCACGTTTTCACAGCCCATGGACTAAGGAGGGTCTTCTACCGCATTTCACCCCCCTACAGCCTGAGTCCCAACCTTCAGATGCAGGCAGTGCAGCGCTGAGCTGCCTCCTGGGCAGCACTGAAAGGAGAATACTTTTAAGACTTCCTTCTTGCTGATTCAGCAGGTATCCGCATGGCACCTAGCCACCCAAAGCATCTCCCTTACGGAACGGTATGTCTGTCCCTGCCGTCTGTGCACCTCGGGCTTGTAACGCCCCGCAGGCAATACACGCTGCACCTCAGGGAAGTTACTGCGTGTGCCTGACCCTCTCCCAGGAAGTGGTGCTGCCATTCCAGCCCCAGAAAATGATACCATTACCTCAAAGGTACCCCAAAAAGTTTACCATTCAGTTGGCTGAGGAAGCGGGGAAATAATTAAGAAACTTTTCTTTTTTCCAGTGTCAGTAACGAAATGCCTGTGTGAGGTACCACACGCACGATTTACTGTGCTCTGCCAGAAGTTTTATGCCCCTGACGGGTGCCGGCACTGAAGAAGTGATGCTTTTCACGAAATACCAAACAGAGCTCGGGCTGCTGAGGGCGGCCCGCACGGCCACGACAGGGCGCTGGGGGCCGCCGGACGCCCCCTGAGGCGAGGAGGGTGCCGGGGGCGCGGCAGCGGCTCCCCGCGGGCCGGGCCCGCCTCGCCCCCCGCGCCCCGCAGCAGGCCGCGGCCCCCGGGTCCTCCCCGCCCGGCCCCGTCCGGCGGGCGGAGCGACAGCCGCGGCGCCCAATGGCGCTGCGAGACGGGGCCGCGGCGGCCAACGGGAGGCGGCGGGGGGCGGGACCCCGGCGGGCGGCGGAGCGGGGCGGCGGGGGGCGCCTCCAGGCGGGCGGGCACGGGCGCGGCCCCGGATCCCGGCCCCCGGCCCCCGGCCCGGCCCCGGCTCACCGGGGGGCCGCCGGTGCCGCCTCCGCCTCCTCCTGCGCGGCGCCTCGGGGCCCCCTCGCCTCCCGCCCCCCCGGCGGCCTTTGCCGTTACCTTCAGCCGAGCGGAGCCGCGCCGTGCCGGCCGCCTAGCGGGGCTCCCCGCCGGCCCCTCGGGCACCCGCCGCGGCCCCGAGCTGCTCTCCGCCCCCCGCCGCTCCTGCCGGGCCCGTAAACATCCCGGCAGCCCCGGGGAGGGACGGGCGGAGGGAGGGAGGGAGGGAAGGAGGGAGAGAGGCGGAGCGGCCGCCGGGCTCCTCCTCGCACCGCCGCCCCCGGGGTCAGGGGGCCGGGAGCTCGCTCGGTGCGGTGCCGCGGGGGGGGGGAGGCACGGCGCTGCCTGGGCGCTGTTCACAGAAATAAAAGCGCCAGGGACGAGGCTGAGCAGGGGGCTGCGCGTCCTGTCCTGCCGCGTCCTCCCTCGGCGGCGGCCCGGAGCTCCGCGCCGCCGCGGCGGGTTCCCCGAGGCTGAGCCGAGGGCCGGGGGCAGGGAGCGGGCTTCCCGCCGCGCCCGGCTGCGGAGCCGGCGGGGGGGCGGCTGCGCCTCCGTGTCAGCAGGCTGCCGCGTCCTAGCGTGGGGGAACCCTACGTGAAAGACGAGCGTGTTTTGCTTTGATTTTATTTTTTTGTAACCAGTAAAGTTGTGCTTGATTTAAGGCTCTTGCAGAATAAATAGGAAACAGGCCAGAGTGCCTAAGGAAAGCCTGTCCGCCTCTCTATACAAACTTACACTCTGATCCTGAGGCAAACTTTTCAGTAGTGAGAAATCTGCAGCAATACGGAACAATATGCAACAATATTGTTCAATGCAGCAATAGAAACTCTGACAAAGATTGGAAGCAAATTATTTCTCGCTGTCCCATTTCTGTGATGTTACATTTATTCATAATCCCGCCCATTTCCTCTATTGCAGCACCAGGCTGTGAGGTGTCCCCGTGCAGTAACGAGGTGGCTGCTGGTGGTGGAACCAGAGGTAGCCTATAGCTGTCCCTTAGAAGTGCATTTTGTATTTCTTAAAAAGTACACTTGGAATCGCAATTAAAAGACTTTTTTTCATGGATAAATTATCATGGAAATTATATTTGGTGTGCAGTTGACCACAACATACTGAATATTATTAGGTGTATTTTTTTTTCTGCAAATAAAGGCAATTACTATTATAATATCCAGCTATTGCTATTTTCTAGATCCTCACAGTTAGAAAATGAGCAGTCCGCAATCACCGGGGGAATCCCACACAGCATTTGAAGCTTTCTCTACATTTTACAGTCAAGACAATAATCCAGAGCTTACTTATCTTTTTTTTTCCAGTAAGTTTCTCATTGTCTTCCTTTGTTTAATCTTAGTGTACAGGTTTGATTTGTTGGGTTGTTTTTTTTTTTCTTTGTTTGTTTTCATTTGGTTTGGTTTATTTTTGTGTGAGGTCCTATTTTTATACTCACTGCACTTACTTTCATTTTTTCCTTGATTTTCTCCATTTATTATTTCTCTGTAGCTACCATCACTACATTCCCATAATATTTTGACTTCTCTCTTCAGCTGCCTGAATCCAACTGCTGCGCTAGCCTGCCATTACCAATTGCTGCAGCATCTTCTCTTTCCTCTATTCCAACCTTACTCGCATTAAAGCATGGTTGCTTCCATTTTCTTTTTGGTGCCTGAAAACCAGAAAGCCTAAAACTGAAGACACTGCTTCAGTTAACTGGTCCATCATCATGACCGTCATAAAGAGCCCTTAACATAAAGGGCTTTAATAACATACTGTGCACGCACTAATTTTGAATTTGCCGAGTGACAATACTCTGTAATACTCTGACAATACTCAATAATCTGCCACATACAATGGAAGATTGTCTTCAGAGCTGTGCTGTACAAAGGTTTACTTACAGAAGGATATTTTTCTTTGCTTTTCAATGCACATTTCACTTTAATAAACTCATCTGGCATTCCCTGTAATGGAGCCTTTACATCAGACAGAATCAGAAAGGCAGAAAAGGCTCCCGAAGATCGACTAGCCTTAGGGGTTGTTAAGGAGCAGGCTTATCTCTGGCAAGTGCTTCTCTTGGAGGCCGGAGGGACACTGACTAACCAGCTAGCAAAGGTTCAGAGAAAACAGATGAAGACATGCTGGAATTAGGGATTTGGGAGGTGTGGTGGTTTTACCGTGCTAGGCAGCTGAACACCACAACCGCTCTCTCACTCCCCCCCCTTAGATGAGGAGGGGAAGAAGTAAAGGAAAGAACAACTCATGGGTTGAGATAAGGATGATTTAATTAAAGGAAAAAAGAAATAATTATTAAGGAAAGATTACTATTAATTAAACAATTTAACTAAACAATTTAACTAAACAACAATTTAACTAAAGGGGGGAAAAAAAAGGGAAAGGGGAAAAGGGAGGGGGAAAGGGAAAACTAAACAAAACAAGTAAAGGCTATGTGGAAGTGCAGAGGAAAGAAATTACTCTCTACTTCCCACAAATGAGCGATGCTTGACCACGTCCTTGAAGCAGGGCCTTAACGCACGTAGCTGGTGTTCGGGAGGAGGACAGACATTTTCACAACGAGAGCCCACCCCTCCCCACTTCTTCCTTTTTCCACCTTTTATTGCTGAGTGTGACATCATATGGTATGGAATATCCCTTTGGTTGGTTTAGGTCAGCTGCCCTGGTGATGTTTCTTTTCTCACGTTTTTGCCCACCCCCTAGGAGGGTTAGAGAGAGTCCTGATGCTGTGCCAGCACTGCTCAGCAGCAGACACAACACTGGTGTGATACCGCTGCTGTTTTAGCTACAAGTGCAGAGCACAGCACTGTATGGGCTGCTGCAGGGAAAGTTAACATCCCAGGCAGACCCAGTACAGGAGGAAGAACATGGCTCTGTCCCTAAGTCCTACTGACTTCTGAAGGTGTTGCAAGCAAATGCTCTACACCTGATATCAAACAGGCCAGAGGCAGAAGAAAGGAGAATGAGTGTCTGATTCCCCGTGCTGGGTCTTGCTGACAAGTTTGGTCCCTCTGGTTACCCCTAGGTAATGTTTGTGGAGGTAGAGGGGTCTTGCAGGACTCGCTGACATCCCCATTTTAACCACTGCTCACACCACCTCATTCCACCCCATTTTGAAGCATCCTTTGGTTTTATCTCTAGGATCTGATAAATGCACTGGTTTTGAGTGCAGAGGGAAGGATCGCCAGGTACAGGGAGTATGTGGAGATGATAGAGAGAGACCCACTTTTTCCTGTGAATTACTGAACAATCCTGAATGGTCAGCTAAAACTTCCCCAAGCAGTATACTAGATGAGAGTTCTCCAGTCTATATGGGAGAGGTAGAGCTGTCCCCCACTAATTCTAGTTTGGGAGTTCATTCTGATAATCCTTAACAGTCTGCAAGTAATTGAGTCCAACCGTAATAACAGTATAGCAATACACAGACATGCATAATTTACTACTACGTTTTGTAAAACAAATATGCAACGATGTGGAACAGTTGGTAACTACAGATACTCATTTACAGATGTTTCCTAAATGCCACTGGCAGACCTCGCTATTTGCCAGCTGCTGCTGCACTTCACTAGGCTTGCCAGTATCAATCTATTTAAATATCAGTGGCAATTTCAGAAAGCTCCGTGAGTCTTTTTCTGATCGTTGAAATCTATGGATATGTATAACTTATAAATACGGTCTGGGCTCAAGGATATCTAAAATATCCAATGATGACAAAAGATACTGTCTGGAGTGGCAGTGTTACATGTGGATTACCATTGAACTGGAAACCAGTGGTCTCTGCCAGGCACTGGCAGCTACTGGCGTTAAAAGCAGCTAGACACTGCTAGGCAACAACATGTAAGTCAACCAAGAACTCAAACGTTTAGACCTATTCCCCGGATGATTCCTAATGTGCTTCCTGCTACCCGTATTATCCAGGCCTCTGTACGTCTAGCTTCTTGAGATGCTCATTAACAGAATAAACTTAAGACTCAGGAAAAATATAGATTTCAAAAGTTTAAAAATTTCAGGCAACAGAGCTCACTAGGACAGTGGAGCATGGGAATAGATGTCTTTGGGGTCACAGAGGTAAGAGCGTAACATAACAGCTCACTGCTTAACAATTCTTTAGGCTCTTCAAATCAATAAACTACAGGAAATTAATCAAAAGGAGCAACTGTTCTGCTGTAAAACCTTGAAGCCTGAATTTTCAAGTTTCAGTTTTCAATTTTCAAGCTTCAAGTTTCCCTCTACCCTGGTTCTTTGTTACAAACAGTAAAAAAGCTAGCATATCTGCCTGTTACGTGGCAGGGGAAATTGGAAAGGCTGTGACAGCA